>NC_136997.1:25987708-26005208 GCF_032717465.1 Coenobita brevimanus
CATCTTGTCCAATCTCTGATTTCTGTCTTAAAAACTTACTAAGGAATTTTAGTGGGTTATGATCTATTTATAAATGATTATGAGGTCAAAACCAGAACACAATTAAAATGAAAAATGCTGTAAGCCCAAATTCAAGGGCCAAAAATCTTTCCTCAATAGTTGATGAGTTCTTTTGAGGTGGAGTGAACTTCTTACTGTAATAAGATACAAATTGTTCAATACTCATGATCATCCCTCTTATAACAAAAAAACATGCAACTCCTGTATCACTTGCATTGGCAGCCATCTTAAAAGGCTTAGTATAGTTGGGAGTAGCGAGCACTGACTGACTTAATAGGATAGCTTTAAGTTTGTTGACAGAGGGATTCACAGTTATCGGTCCAGACAAATTTTACTCCCTTTACTCAGTAGGTCTGTAAATTAATTGATACAAGAATTGAAAAGTTTAGAGCAAATCTCCAGTAATAAACAACTACCATTCCCAAAAAAATCTTTGTAGCTCTTTCCTACTTTTAGGTCTGGGAAGATCACTTATAACCCTGAACCTTAGCTCCTGGTGGTGCAACATGTCCATCGCCAATTACGTACCTAAGGTACTGAACTTTAGCTTGGCCAAACTGGCACTTTGATGAAATTAGCTACAGGATTAACGTGAACCATAGTATCAAGAAATTTGCTGACATGACATAGGTGATCTTTCCAGTTGTCACTGAAGATTAATACATCATCAATATAAATGCCACACCCTGCCAAACCCTCTGTTACAACGATTACTTGGAGCTTCTGAAATGTGGTTGGTGCATTCTTCATACCATATGGCATTACAAGGTAATGCAAAAGTGTTTCCTAGTGTAACCATTATGAGATCTCCCTAGCACGGGTCAGTCATGGAGATTTTTATAGTCATCCCTTTAACAAATCAAACTTACTTATGTACCTAGCCTTTCCGATCTTGTCTATGCAATCTTCCACACGAGAGGGTAAGTGTCTGTTTTGGTTATCTGATTAACACGTCTGTAGTCAATGCCAAGGCACTGTGATACCTGGCTTAGGGACTAGAGTGACAGGAGAACTCTTTTCGACTCTGACAGGACTCAAATCATCTTGTGGTCCAACAGGTAGCCAAGCTCCCCTTCTCTATGAGAGGAACTTTCACTGGGTTCACACGGTAAGGAGGCAATTTGTTGACATTGCGTCTCCAACATCGACATCATGCATCCAAGCTTACAGTGGTTCAACCCTGGCACAGAACACTTGTTTTTGGGTTGCCTTTAATGATGCTCCTGCAGTAATGCCGAAAGCTCCTGCCTTTCCTCGGGAGGTAGATGAGAAAACTTAGTCTGGAGATGTTCTTGATATCAGGATTCTTCCCCAAACTATCACTCAGGCTCATATGCGTGGGAGAACTTCACTTGCGAACTCGAGTGGGCAACTACAGTGCAGACTGGATTATTTTCGTCCCGCCTGTGATATAACTTTAGCATGTTGATGGCGACATGGATTCTGCTTGTTAATTATACACGATAATTGTGCCGATGACATAGTTGACATCACTGAGTTTCTTCTCCACGAAATAAGGACCACTAAACTTGGCTTGAAGAGTTTGCCCATGTAATTTACGATGGCAGAATCAAAGCCTGATCTCCTGGCTGAAAGTGGCGTAACCTGGACTTCTTATCATACCAAGTCTTCATCTTCTCCTGAGCAGCTCCACAATTCTCTCCCTCGCTAAGCTGTAAAGCATTGGACGAAGCCGTTCTTTGAACTTCATCACATGCTCCAGCGGATTGGCGATCATCTTCCTCTGACCGTAGCATTTCTTGAGTAACTTAAGGGGTCCTCTTACTTCCTTGAAAGCAAACAGTAGTTCAAAAGGTGAGAAGCCCGGTAAATTCATTTGGAGATTCCTCTTGCGGCAAATGCAACAAATCGATGAACCTTCAACAGTCTTTCTGATGTTCCAAACAGTATTTCGTGCAGGCATCGATTTGAGTGTTTGTCGATATCTCTAGCAACGCTCTATGGGTCTGGGGATGGTAAACTGAAGAAGACTTGATCTGGGTGATGCCCAACTCTATCAGAGAACATGAAAACATTTGACATGTAATTACTTCACAGGTGTGACTGTACCTATATGGGCAGACTAAACTTTGTGAAGAACTACAGCATTTCCTTAACCACATTCTTTGCCGAGATATTTCTAAGTGGAATAGCTTCAGGATAACGAAAGTATACCATATCAATCAGGGTCAACACCTTAAGAAAATCCTGAACAGTCTTAGGAAGAGGGCCCACAATATCCACCAACACACAGGTGAATGGCTCCTCAAAAGGAGGAATGGGAACTAGAGGTCCCAACCTTTTCGGTCTAGTTACACTACCACAACGACTTGACAGGTGTGACAAGACTTACAATACCTGGCCTCAGAAGTGTCTGAAGATACCTGGCTGATAGAAGTGTTTCAAAATGTGTATTCACAGTCTTCCTCACTCCCAAGATTGTCCCATACCAAGCTGGAATGTGAACCACTCTAATGATATCCTGCCTTTCTACACCAAGAACTGAGGGATGACAACTTGATGTACAGCCTCCCATTCTGAGTCGGCTGATGCTGTTGGAATTGCCCACTTCCTCATAATTACTCCTGACTTTATATAATAACAATTAGAAGCACCAGCTGCCTCTTCCTCACTGCAAGCAGAGTTAGCTAGACCTTTCAGCTCAGGGTCAGCAGCCTGCAACTCAACCAGCTCTTGACCCGAGACAAATTATCAACACTACGGGGTACTGCCTCATCTGGTGAGTGGGTCCAAATTAACAAAGAAAGTGTCAGCTAGGATAACATGTCATCGTCATTATCCTCTAAATCACCATTAACTTTAGACTTAGCTCTAGTGACAGCACTTTATGCAGGGAACAAATGAGGGACATCTGATCCTGGGTCATACTGGCTCACTAGACAGCAGAGGAACTGGACACACTTGACTTCCACCAATATGTTTCCAAATGCAAGAAAGTTACACCTGACATTGAGAGTGTCTCATGTATACCATAACAGAACCATTAACAAAACCAGACTCTAAATTCACTCTGCACAGAGGGACAGAGAAATAATTAATCCCTTCAGCTTGTAAGATTACCGTTTCATCAGAGAAGATTAACATTGAAGAGCCTGAAGAAGTCTTCTGGTCAGCATAAAGGATTGGCAAGCTTCCTGTATGCGATATATTTTAACCTTCAGGTGCCTGTCATTATTACATTCCAGAGGACTGAAAAGAACATTCAGACAGGAAAGTGGCACATGAACTCTTGAGAGTGTCACCCACGTTACTGCTCAAAGAGAAGCTAAGTATTGAGAATTTAAGTTACCCCTCATATGAGGTTCAGTTAACTCAGTTAAAGAAGTCTGGGAACTCTCAATTGGACACCTTCAGACCAATTGACTGAATAATTTAAAGACTCCTTTTTGTTCACATCACTTGCTGTCTCCTGAAGCATTTTCTCCGTAGTATGACCAAGCTTACTACAATGAGTACATTTACTTTTCTGAAATCTAGAAGGGGTGAAGCTGGTATTTACTTCCTGAGAAACTTCATCATCTTTATTCTCTTTCCTGTTACCTGTACTCTGAGTAGAGGCAACGTACTTACTCTCTAACTCCTTTTTCTCTAGAATATCTCTTGTGAGTGAGATCATATTCATCAGCTAAAACTGCAGCATCAGACAAATTATCTATTCTTTCTCATCAAGGTATAGGGTTACATTTTTATTGATACACCTTTTTAAGTCCTCCAGCAAAGTCATCTGCTTAAATTTGTCAAAATCAGAATCCACATTCTTAGAATTTAACCACTGCTCTAACAGATCTTCTTTGATTTTTGCATACTCAACATGGGATTGCTTATCTTGCTTGTAAGTTGTCCTAAATTTTACTCTATAGGCTTCAGGAACAAGCTCATAGGCCTTAAGAATCAAGCTCTTAACTACATCATAATTATCAGATTGATCCTGAGGCAAAGATGCATAAGTTACTGGAGCTTTACCGGTGAAGACAGTTTGAAGGAGTGCTACGGCCAATACTTTTTAGGCCAATTAAAACCTATAGCTACCCTCTCAAACAACTGAAAATACTTTGTTAAATCAGATTCATTAAAAGGAGGGACAAGTTTAACTTATTTAGCTATCAAAATCATCAGAGCTAGATGATCCAGTTCCACCTTGTTTCATGCGATACTCATGGTCTGCCTGAATCCTAGCAATTTCAACTTGTGCCTCAGCCTACTTAGCACGGGACTCCGCCTCCTTAGCCTGAGCCTCCTTCAGGGCTAGCTGTAACTTAGCTAATTCAATCTGCGTTTGCTCATTTGGAGGAGTTACATTAAACAAGCTTTCATTAACCATGTCAACAATTTGATCTTTAGAAGAATGATGAGAATGAACAGCAATGTTTAATTGTTGGGCAACAAGCTTAAGTTCATTCTTTGTTCACCATTTTTCACCATCACACACTGTTTGCACATTTGACAAAAAAATCTTTGGCTTCATTAAGTGTAGTAATAGTAGACATCATGAATAAAGTAACAGTCACAAAATATCGAGCAATATCCTTATGATAATATCCACAAGATATCCTGATATGAGGTCGCCAAATCTCTATGTTACTGAACAGAGAAAGATAATGTTACACTTTAAGTGAGAATACTAAAAATCACTATACTGTCACGTAAAGTTCTAGGTTCAAAACAAAAAGAGTTAGATAAAATTACAAGTTAAAGTTTAATGCTCAAGCTAACAACAAAACATTCAGGACTCATAAGGATAATGCAATGGCAAAAAGCAGGTTAGATATAGCTAGTTCTTTACAGCCTTTAGCCTCTATTAACACGAAATTTGCATGAGTAAACTTATCTAAGTTAGCCCTGATAAAATGAAAATACACTGGGTAATGGTCAGTTAATGCAAGATAAATTATTACAGATACAAACTATTATGAACAATGGCTAACAATAAGAACCTTTATATAATTTACAAAAACCTTACTTGGCCTAAGAATTAACCTTATACTTCAGCATTGTACAAGTAAAAAATGCAACAACAATACTCAAATTACACAGCTGCTAGATGGTTGGAGACTTCCTGAGCACTCACAATAATAACTGTACAGGGGAGGACAGAGATGTGAACAAAATGAGGAGTAGATCTAAGTGGCAATAATGTAGAGACTGAGCTCATTATATAGGGGCCGGAAGAGCTTGATACAACTTGTAAGAAAGGACGCGCAAATGAAGCCATGGGGACAAGAGAAGTTGACAATCCCACTCTGAACAACAGAAAGGACGACTTACTGCCTACTATAACTAGGTAGAAGGGGGGGACTGAGGGCAGAACACGCTCGTGATCAAACATGCAGCATACCCTGTGCGTTAAAATTACACAAAGGATGATGAAATCATAGGCTATGTAACAATATATATATATATATATTTTATATATATTTTATATATATATATATATATATATATATATATATATAACATCAGCAATCGATCTCCCTCTTGGGAACCTTAGTCTTGTCAGGAAAAGTAGTACCATCGTTGTGATGTACAGCATCTCTATTAATTCAATTGTTTCGGAGACACAATCTCCATCTTCAGTAGATCTAAAAGTTTAAAAGACAACAATCATCGATCAGTGTCAGGAGAAATATAAAACCTGTGTACAAAACATAAACTTACATAAAGAAGAAATAAAAAGAGGGAAGCGATATAAAAAGGGGTAAAGTATAAACGTAGTATGTTTAATCCTCGCAAAATCTGAAGATCAGGACAAAGGCTAACTATGCTAAACATATATATTAAAAATGAAAGAAAAAGAGTAGAAGATGACCTGTTAAAAGTAGTTACTGTGTGAATAGTTGTGTAGAGCTATTCAAGTTATTGAGGCTGGGTCGCATTTTATGAATTAGGATGGATTCGGCAGTGATGAGGTCACAGTAGGACTGACATGAGGTTGGTATCCGAAAATCTTCAGAGAAAGGGTGATCAGAAAGGTGAGAGTGGTCTCTGATAGAAGAATAAGAGGGTTTAGAGAGGAACCTTCCAGTCCTAGTGGATTTACCTTGGTGATCAAGAATTCGGTGGAGCAGCCAACGTGAGGTCGACCCCACGTATCTAGCAGGACAGCTAAAACATGAAAATAAATAAACCACATTGGACCGGAGGTTAGTATGAAGACAAGATGAATGCTAAAGAAAGCTATCTATGGTGTTCTTGTTTGTTAGGATTATCTTAAAATTAATTTGTGGATAACAATCACGGAGAAGTTTGTTTAGTGTTTTCCTAATTTCGTAACTTAATGAACCTAAGTATGGAATCTTGATATACAAACACTCCTTATCTACAGTGTGAACAGGCCTGATTGAGTAAATTTTTTGAATTTAACCCTTGTAAGGTAATCTTGATTTTGTTACTATATTAGGTAACGTGGGGTCTGACAGACCCCACGGAAAAAAAATAAAAAAAAATACTTCCGTTTGAGATATTTCGAAAATGCTTCAATACGCAAATAATTCAACCCCTTGTCTGTAAATATGGCGAGAAAAAATAAAGTTTAATCGAAAAAATATATATTTTTTTAAAGTTTATACAAAAATGGTTAAATTTTAGGTATAAAAATTTTAAAATTAAATCTTGCAAAATTGAAAAGTAATATCATGAATCCTTGGGTGGTTTGCAGTAGACCGATATTGAGACCTTCTGTGTACAAAAGGAGAAAGACAGCAAATTGAAATAAAAAAAATCACAAGGGGGCTCAACTGAGGTTACATTATAGGTAATCTGGGGTCTAACATACCCCAATGGCTCTATAGAGCAAAATCAGAGCCAGGTACAGCTATGACCCCATCATCCCCATGAAGAGCATCACTAGGCTGGAAGGTAATGAGACGGACAGATCTGTAGACCTTATGCTCATATTTTTTAAAATTAAATTTCGGGGAATAGGGTCTCTGAGACCCCACATTACCTATCTAGGGTTAAATACCTGCTTAATAGTTTCTCGAAAACATTAATGGGGTACTTATTATTGGCAAAATAGGTTCTTAAGAAACAAATTTTGGAGTGGAAAGTAAGCCGAGAGGAACAACAATTGTACGCTCTGTTGAACAGCGTTGTAATACCGTTGATCTTAAAACTGTACGGGATGTAACTGAGGAAGTTTGTGCCTAGGCCAGTGAAAGTAGGTTTCCGGTAAACACTCGTGGATAAGTGAGAGGGGTGATTGTTAACTAGAATGTCCAGGAATGGAAGGCATTTATCTTTTTCAGCTTCATGAGTGAATTTGATGTTAGGATGTGGGGAGCTTATATAATCCAGAAATTTATGAATATCAGCAGGGTTTTTAAATATAACGAAAGTGTCATCCATGTACCTTCGGTAAAAAATGGGTTTAAAATCAATGGGACAATTATTAAGCCAAGTTTGTTCATGGTGGCAAAGAAAAGCATTAGCATATGAATGACCCAGTGGTGACCCCATCGCCACTCCATCTGTTTGAGTAAAAAGTTTTCCATTAAATGTAAACGGAGATTGGTGGGTTGCTATCTCCAGCAGGTTGTAAAATGATTTTTTGTCTAAGCCAACTGAAGTAAGAGTAGAAATACTGGTGTTATCTGTGATGAGCCGAGTGGTTTCATGCGACGGAACATTCATGAAAAGGGATTCTACATCAAAGCTAGCCAGAGTGACAGGGTGATCAAATCTCAGAGAAGTGACTTCCTTGACAAACTCTGCAGAATTTTGAACCGTATATTTATTTGTACATAGGGAACTGATCAGGGGAACCAAAAATTTTGCCGTGTTATAACTGAAGGTACCAATAGATGAAATGATGGGTCTTAAAGGTGTGTTAGGTTTATGGACTTTGGGGAGACCATAGAGATAACAAGGAACCGAGCCAGAAGCATACAGACTGTTAGGCGTATTATCACCTACTTTATCTTTAATACTTCGCAATAATCCGTTTAGTTTGTCTGCCTGTTATAGGATGGCAGATGGAATATCAGAACTGATGACCTTAACCCACCCCATCCCGACGTTTTCTGGGCAATGGTACGCCCCAGTCCCGACATTTTTGGACTTTTTTTTTTTTTGGCTCAAACATCTGCTTTTGGTGAGAAACATCGAAAATTCATAGAGAAATCGCTCACCTGAGGTTTAAAATACTCGATCTAGGTACGAGTACCTCCTTACCTGACTGGGTTTTCTAACAGGCTGGCACCAAAGAAAACGAGTTCTATGGGAGAGTAACTATTTTATCCACTCATAAACAGTATTTATTTATTTACTTGGTACGAATTTATATGTAGTACAAGAGTATATTGGTTTTCAAACAGTAATATAGGCATTATAAGCATTGTTTCACTCACTAACTCATCACCATTCATGACCTTTTTTCCCCACATTACCTGATCATCATTTCTGACTGTTTCTTCCTCTAATGCTATGTAAACTTTGTCCTCCACATTGTCATCGATTGGGGAATCACTCTGGCCCTGAATGTCTTTATTGGCCAGGTCATTGGTAACAGGTGAATTGCTGAGACAATGGCGTGCAGGGGGGGGGAGAGGTTATGTGGTGTAAGGCATTGTCCCTGCTTGGCATCTTGTAGAGGAATAGAGGAAGGTGTCCCGTGTATACGTGCCAAAAATCACTCGCGAAATCACTCGCGAATATTGAAAATTGTGCAAATTAGGGACCTTGCAATGTTGCCGCATTAATTCACGTCTCTGGGATATGAGTGCACATCATGTGAGGACGTGAATTCACGTCTCCGGGATGCGGCGGGTTAAATTTAGAGGTGTCACTAAGAATATGATTAAGCTTTAACCCACAATCATCCTTGTTCATGATAACTACGCCCTTTCCTTTGCCAGGACGAGTAATAATTATGCCGTCATCATTTTTGAGAGATTTCAAAATCTTACGATATTCACAGTCCTCTTTTTGTTCTTTGAGATGTGCAGAGTGCTGTCTAAAAGAATTTTTAGTTAAAGAAGATACATTATGCCAAACGTAAGTCCAGTCTTGTTTGTAAAGGTTACATTTCTTTAAAATTGAACATAAGCTCTCAAAAGGTAAAAAGAACTTAACATAGTTTAAACGAACAGGAGGGAGAGCAAAATCCAAGCCTAACGACAAAACATCCATCTCTTCCATGGTCAAAGATCTTGAAGAGAGGTTAAAAATGATTTTATCTATATCAACTGAACTATTGATGTCAATTCCTAACCCCTTAAGCTTAATTGAATGTGTAGCTACAACCTTATTGATATTTTTCTCCACAAAATATTCAATGATTACACTGAGACATTTGAAATCAAAATATGAAACAAGGTTTTTTGGCTTATATTTCGATGCATTAATTTCTCTATTAAGTTTCAGCAGTTTGTTCTTCTGCTTCCTTATTTGAACATCCAAAAGGTGGAAGAGCCAAGATCTATATGTTGATGTGGCATAGAATCTTGAATCATGTAATTTAAATGAAATGAAATTAGGCACTTGGCCATAATCCCAACATGTCCTTAAAAAAATGAGGTCCCTTTCCACCTTCTTGACCTTGAATGCGGTCTTCTCAGTGCTCCTATAGCATAGCAGCGTAGATTGGCCATATCTTGTTAATAAAATATCTACAACAGATCTTCCTCTTGGGAACCTTAGTCTTGTCAGGAAAAGTAGTACCAACGTTGTGAAGTACAGCATCTTTATTAATCCAATTGTTTCGGAGACAAAATCTCCATCTTCAGTGGATCTAAAAGTTTAAAAGACAACAATCATCGATCAATGTCAGGAGAAATATAAAACCTGTGTACAAAACATAAACTTACATAAAAAAGAAAAAAAAAAAAGAGGGAAGCGATATAAAAAGGGGTAAAGTATAAAAGTAGTATGTTTAATCCTTGCAAAATCTGATGATCAGGACAAAGGCTAACTATGCTAAACATATATATTAAAAAGGAAAGAAAAAGAATAGGAGTTGACCTGTTAAAAGTAGTTACTGCGTGAATAGTTTGGTAGCGCTACTCGAGTTATTGAGATTGGGTCGCATTTTATGAATCAGGATGGATTCGGCAGTGATGAGGTCAGAGTAGGACTGACATAAGGTTAGTATCCGAAAATTTGGAGAAGAGAATGGGTGATCAAAAAGGTGAGAGTGCTCTCTGATAGAAGAATAAGAGGGTTTAGAGAGGAACCTTCCAGTCCGAGTGGATTTACCTTGGTGCCCAAGAATTCGGTGGAGCAGCCAACGTGAGGTCGACCCCACGTATCTAGCAGGACAGCTAAAACATGAAAATAAATAAACCACATTGGACCGGAGGTTAGATGAAGACAAGACGAATGCTAAAGAAAGCTACCTATGGTGTTCTTGTTTGTTAGGATTATCTTAAAATTAATTTGTGGATAACAATCACGGAGAAGTTTGTTTAGTGTTTTCCTAATTTCGTAACTTAATAAACCTAAGTATGGAATCTTGATATACAAACACTCCTTATCCTTACATATGTATATATATATATATATATATATATATATATATATATATATATATATATATATATATATATATACACGTGTGTAATTCACCGGGTCGGTCAGGATCACTTGATGGTCATGATAGACAGCTTTTACCCTCCCGGAAGGGAGCTGAGAGCTAATATAGTCCGATCTAAGGGCAAGGCTGTGACCTTCACACACGCACACACCCATCCCCTTGCTCATGGGGGACAGTAACCACCTACTTCGTCAGTGAAACCTTTTGCAACCTGAGCGAGGCGCGAACTCCCGTCTACCAGATGGCAAACGAGAACGTTACAACTGAGCCAGCGAGCGTGTGTGTGTGTGTGTGTGTGTGTGTGTGTGCACCACAATAAGGCACTTACCTCTGATTTCTTTATATCCATTAGAGGCAGTAAGGTACTATTCCGGCCAGGAGAGCTTAGCCACCCTCGTCCAGCCAACCCGTGTATGTGGCAGAGTCGCATTCACGAGCACAGAAGTTGCCTTCGATGCATTTCTGTCGAAAAACATCCCTTCAGCTTTGTGCTTGTACTAATGGATAAAGCAATAGTAATATTTACTTTGAAAGTTTGACTCTGATAACACGAATATATCATACTGATTATTTAATAACTTGTTTTTCATATTATAGAGCCAAGCAAGTGACAAATATGTATATTTGGTTCCACTCTAAGCCTTCCTTTAAGTTTGAACCACCGAACACACAGTGAACAAGTTCGAAGCATTCATTTGTTACCAGGGGGGAGAGAGGGAGAGAGAGAGAGAGAAAGTGGGTGCCTGTGAATATTGGAGGAATGAGGTGGAGAAATGAGCGCTTAGCACAATTAAACAGGGATTTTTCCTTTCGTTTCGGTTGGCTTTTTATGCCTAAATGACTAAATGAAGGTAAATTATGAAATATAATAACTGGATGACGAAGTGGTAATAGGGTGTGGCTAAGTGTTGTTTGGTCCAAGGTGTGCAGTGGTAAGCCTAATTCCAGGCAACGGTCGCTGTTAAAAGTTGGATATTTTCAGTCCCACTCATTTTAAATATCTCCATGTATGTTTACAGTACGTGTATGCCCCTATGGACCTATTTTCACCCCATGAATACTTTTATCAATGAACAATTTCACCACTCGGAACAAAATCCGTCTTTTTCAAAGACGCCTACTTTTCTACTTAAACCTATTTTCCCATGGACTAATTTTCCCCACTGATGTATTTTCTCCCCATGGACCAATTTTTCCGTCGACCTTCAATCGCTCCATGGATGCAGGTTACCTACATGGACGTATACCCATGGACATATTTTTCACAATGAACTTATATTCCCCATAAACCTATTTTCCGACGTGGTGCAGCTGAAAAACAGACCTCTGCACGATGGACAGACGTATTGCACGATGGACCTGTTGTAACCCACTGGATATATATACCTACTTCAGCATGATTCCAGAATAATATCCTTTGTGGACCGATTTTCCGCACACTGATCTATTCCCAACTCGGACGTATTCATTCAAGTGACCTAATCCCAGAGGCCTGTTTTCCCACAATCTGTCCATCCACCTACACACCCACCCATCAACGCACATACCCACAACCTAACTCAGTACAGTATGTCTCAAAAGTAGGACGACATAAACCTGTCTTTTGCCTTATCCCACGGGTAGCCCCACCACCCACCCCACTTAATGCACGAACCCAACTCCATCCCACTTAACCAGCCCAACAACCCTTTTCCTCTCTCTCGCCCACCCACTCCACCTAATACGCCTGTGAAACCACCAGCCTACACTAACCAATGCACCCACCAAGTCACCAACCTACCAACCCGCATACCATGCTCCACAAGGCGCATGACTCGCAATTCTATACACACACACACACACACACACACACACACACACACACACACACACACACACACACACACACACACACACACACAGGCGGGGTGGATTTCCTTACACGAAAGATGAGTCTCACCGCTTAACTCTGTCGGCAGAAAATAGTACACACTACAGGGAGGTTGCCATGCCGGCTACATACACATGATTTTATGCGATATGAGTAAATAACGTGCTCGAGCTAAACAGGGAATTTTTCTTTTGGTTGATGACGAAGGAGTTTATTTATCTCAGGATAACGTCTCGTCGGACAAAATGAAAGATGAGTTTTATTCTGGGTAACGCCAGTTGACTTTGTCAAATTATTAGGCAGGCTGCGTAACTTCTGTTAAATGCCTTATGTTCGCATTTGTTTTCTCTCTAGTGGTTGGCACCTGGAGATTTCTGGAAAACTCATGACTATTTTTTGTCATTAGCTGGTTATCCCTCTCTGGACAGAGAGGCAAATTAAGCACAGTTTTTTGTTAAATCAACAGCATTTATCTCCTAAATCATTATTCCACCGATAGCAATCCTAAAAAAAAAAATAAAGAAAATAAAAAAGACCCTTTATCACAAAGCAAGGCAAGTTCTAGTGACTGATGGAAGAAATATTCACACTGTGGCCTGTTTTCAGTGGATCACAGGAATCCAGGGTTTCTCATCCCTTGCATTTCCCTGCGCCAGTCTGCCTCCACAGTGTTGCCGCCTCAACCGCCCTTTGATATCCGCGCTACATTTTCTTTAATGGATTATAGAAGAAAATGAAATGCCTAAGGGGATACCAAGTGAAACTATGTAAGGATAAAAAGACACCCAATATTCGCCCCATTTGTATTTACAAACAACTACATTTTAAATAACTAACTAACTAAATATATATATATATATATATATATATATATATATATATATATATATATATATATATATATATATCTATATATATATATATATATATATATATATATATATATATATATATATATATCTGTTGCCAGACGCCTTAATCCCGTACGGGGTGGCAAGAAACAAATCGCCTCCATGTCGCCCAGCCCCCGCCATTTCACTGCCCCGCTCCCAAGTCACAAGTCTCACAACCCCCTCTCTCATATACTTCTCCACTCCATCCCTCCATCTCATCCTCGGCCTCCTCCTCCCTCTGGCCCCCCTCCACCTCACTCCCATGGACTCTCCTCGTCAGCCTCACCCTCCATCCTCTCCACATGGCCAAACCACCTCAGTGTGTTCCTCCTAATGCTTCCTATCACATCCACGTCGACACCATAACGCTCCTTTATATCCTCATTTATGAGCCTGACGTCTCTCCATGTGACTCCACAGGCTCTTCTTAAATAACTCATTTCCACTGCTCTCACTCTTGACTTGTCTTCCAAGAACATTCAAGCTTCACTTTCATACGTTAGAGTTGATATCATAATACTGTCATATAGTAATTTTTTCACTTCCATGCTCACTTCCGTGTTTATCACTGCTTTCGAGGAACCAGCAACCTTTCTTCCTTTCAAGCACTTCATCCTCCAAACTTCCATCCTTACTTATCACACTCTTCAAGTACTTAAACGTGCTTACATTTTCCATTTCCTCACCATCCATATATATATATATATATTGTATATCTATATATTTCTCTCTCTCTCTCTCTCTCTCTCTCTCTCTCTCTCTCTCTCTCTATATATATATATATATATATATATATATATATATATATACAGTATATGGACAATATTACCATGCAACTTAATTATAACCTGCCGGATATAAATACTGTTCAGTACAACATACCAGTAATTAATGTACAATGTTATACAGAATATATGAGTACAAAAATATAAGAAAGTGTTTCTGACGTACTCAGCATGTTAAATCAAGATATACCCATAAACTGCCAAACCTCTGCCACTAAGAAACTAGAATGATTAACAAAGCCCCTAGGAGAGTTATTCTCTGCTGTGGTGCTGAACAGACGCAATCATGTGGCGGGACAGCTCAAAAGCAATGCAACCCCCTGCAGCAGTAACGGCCTCTGATACGAGCACAAGGGAAGCCTGTGTGGAGGGCAAAAGTTTATTTCTGAGAGGGGTTTTATTTAGGTTTAGCTTAGAAAATATGCGCTCAGCATCGGCGTTGGAAGTAGGCAATGACAAAATTTTCAATGCAAACTGTGGCAAGTGTGTAAACATTTGCGTGCCATCATCACTGATTTGGGTTGAGAGCCATCTGAAAAATTCTTCTAGATTGCATGGATTCTTAACATTGTCTGGAACAGATAAAGAGGGTATACGCCTCCACTCATCATCTAGGTGCTGCAGATCACCTGTAAAGATGCGAGGTACCTCAGCTGCTAAATCTGAAAGGGATGGAGTTCTGCTTAGAGCCTCGCTAGATACACACTGGGGAACTGACAAACATTTACATAACTGTAAAAGCCTACTGTCAAGTGGAAACCTGGCCTTCAGCTCTTTACAGGCCGTTACCATGAACAACCTACACCGTGTTCTCACGTGCACTATCATGGGTGAATTCCGACGAACCTCGGGCGTCTGCAGTAAGCGATGTACTTCCACACCAAGATAAACCTGCTCTAGGGGAAGATAGTTCTCCTCCAGTGCAGGGTCAATGAGTGAGATGTCGGGTGTGTTATTGACAATACGAGTATCATGCTTGTAGAAGTACCGGAGCAGGTCAAAGTACAGTGTCTTGCAGGAGGTGTACAGCAGATGGATGGTTGGTTCACGTCTTTGAAATAGAAGGTTTAATGCATTAAATTTAGGGAGTATGAAATTCAGGAATGTTAAATACAGAAACACTGATGGATCTCTCATAGATTCATGAATGAATGATGATGCTGCCAGCCTATCTTCAAGATGTTTCTGTGTAAAGTACAGCTGTAGTGGGTTCCATTGCTCTATTACACGACTGACAGCTGAGTGCAAGGAAAGCCACCTGGTCTGAGCAACATGTAGCAGTTTGTGTGGCATTACATCACAGTACTCCTGGAACTCCTTGAATTCATGCTTCCTCTTGGCACTATGTGAAAAATACGTGTATATGGCCCTAATCATGTCCTCACATTTACGTGGCAGCGTGTTTGCTGCCTGTGATGCACAAAGATGTACTGAGTGACAGATGCACCTGAGGACAGAGATACCTGTTGCAGCACAACGCAGACGACTTACCAGAGAGTTGTTGGCACCCATTATATTACTTGCACCGTCTGCAGCAAATCCTACAAGATTCTGTAATGGGATCGATTGGTCATCAAAAAACTTCATTATCATTTGATAGAGATGTTCACCTGTGGATCCTGTAGCCCTACTTTCATCTGCTACTGCTGTTGGAGGAGAGTCATATATACCTAGCAAATCTAAAAACCTTGTTTCAATAGTAGATGTTGTTTTCTTATAGTATTTAACAACAACAGCACATGTTTTGCAAGTGGTTATGTCTGTTGTTTCGTCAATTATGATGGAGAAAACATTATCTTCCATGGCACGTACAACCTCCTCCTGAGCAATGGTACCAACATTTTTCATTATTGTAGTTGCCTTTGTCCTCTTCAGACTGATATTCTGGGCTATTGCAGAATCTGGGAATATAACTTTTAGAAGGTCTGTAAGATGATCAGTGGTATTAAGAGAAATGTTGTGCTCTGCCAGAAATGTTGTTAGCTTTATTTCTGCCCTTGTGACCATGTCATTCACATCAACGTCTGGAGGCTGGGTTGATTGGGCTGTGTGCCGTTCCAGGTTCGTCAGGTGATGCATACTGGTGCAATGTCGCTTGATGGTCGAAATTTCGGCTGCCATCTGACACCTGCATACCTGTAAGGTTACACATATTTTAGTGGAACGTGAGTAGGAATGGGAGGTTTGTGACGGTTTGGGGCGAATTATGTGCATAACGTGTAGGTATATAACTATGTATGCAATGTATTATTATTGACATACATAAATTCCGAACGTCTGATATAGTATTTCTGTTTCCCAGTGTTATGGATAACACGCAGGGGACAAATTGCTACTTGCTGGCTGGGGTTATACTGGAAATACACGAAAGATTGTATATGACAGTCCACGTTCTCCTGCATAAATTCCCTAAACATCACATAACGCAAGCCAAAAACATCATTCGATTGCATATACAGGTGATATGACGTATTGCGTGAATAAAATAAAATACAAGATTGCATACATAGATGTACGGAGTAGATACCTACCCAGAAAACCAAACAATACACACGTAACATCTCGGATTCCTCCACCCATCCATACCTGACAATAGGCTTTATGTTCATCATCGTCAACCTTCTTTAACCAGTTCCTGTTGTCACCATCGTTGAGCCAGGCATCACGAAATTTCCGCTTTGGTGGCATCCCGCAGATCCAACTGTGTCTCTCCAAAGGTAGGAAGAAGAAGGAATGCACAATTTAGGTCAGCTGCCAATCAACAGTAATATATATTGTATACTATTGCAACTATTATAACCTTATGTGCAACACTCAAAAGAACAAGCAGTACACTACTTACCAGCAGTCAGATGGTAATGTTCTGTCAGTCCACATCAAGCTGCAACACTTACCAAAAGGCTATGACTGCATTAGGCATTTTGGGGCATAGTTATGCAATAATTACCCATACACAAAACGCATTGGTTAATGATACTACCACAAATAAGTGATATAAATTTATTTATTATATATTTGACGTAAAATTGCGTATATTAAGGGATGCGGATATTTTCATCCGCATTTGTGAGGGTGCGGTTACTGCGTCCTCACCCAAACATACTGTGCAGCTCCGTGGACTGTTTTATCCGCATAGCAGACGATATTTCCGCATTTTGGCAACCCAGCCTCCACCTCATTTCTCCAAAATTCACAGGCGTCCACCATACTCTCTCTCTCTCTCTCTCTCTCTCTCTCTGTAACAAATGAATGCTTCGAAATTGTTCACTCTTTGTGTTCGCTGATTCAAATCTACAGTACAGGAAGTCGTGGAGTGAAATCAAAGAAACATATTTAAGTCACT